>NC_056739.1:320644953-320689953 GCF_019279795.1 Protopterus annectens
TCAAAAAGCTCAGTCTCAGCTAGAAATATCTGATAACACTACCTTAGAAAACACTAGCACTTTCAAATACCTAGGTCTATGGACAGACCAATCTCTCAAAATCACTATCTTGAGAAAATCAAGAAAGATCTGAGCTCACTACTATGGTGGGACAACAACAACTGTCCCAGTTTCTATCCAAAGGGTCCTGATCAGCCATCGGTAAACACATCCTCCTCTCAACTCTAGTATGGCCTTCCCTTGGTAACATCTGTTTTAAATGGGAAATGCTACACACATGTACAATCACCAATAAAATCTACATTACCTGTCACTCTCTCCCCTAAGCTTGAATATCACTGGATATCCTTATAAATCACAATGGCCCCCTAGTCAAGCAAATAATTTCCTATTAGGCTCTCAACTATTCAAATTAATATGTAACCACACATTATCCCTCTTAGCAGCTAACCTAATGTGACAACCCCCATCCTAAAACCACAGGAATCGTGACCATTCAGCTCCCTTACCCCATCCCCAGAAACCAAGTTTCATTGCACAAATCACTGCTTCTATGTCTTTGACCCAAAAATCTGGGAATCTCTTCCCTCCTACTATAAAGAAATAGCATCATACCAAGTGTTCAGGACACAGCTTAAAACTCATCAGCATTACCAGCACCCCTTTTCCCATTTTCTACATGGCGTCAGAGTGTCGTATCATTTGTCACCATCTCTTCCTATTCAGTGCCACTCTCCTACCTTCTTTGACACACATGCCTGTCTGTCATAGGTCTTCTCTCACACAATCTATCCACCTCTTTGCTGGATGCCAATCAATGTATTGCTGCCAAGACTTGAATACATTCTGGTCTTAATTGCGCTTCTCTCACTCCTTAGTGCTGCCATTACATAAACCATTAAAGACAGAATCCTTAGACTTTTTCACTTGTCTAGGAGAAGATTCACCGTCTTACAATAAAGCAAATCAAATTGTTACCTTCACTGTTAGGTCCATCTTCCTCCTCAGCACAAACATGTAAACAGTTAAACGAATTGTCCCTCAGCCCCCAAAGAACAGGCTACCAAGGAAGACATACAGTATACACTCGCCAGGCTCAGAGCATGCAGCTTAGGAGACTTGCTTTGCAATTAGCTGTTACTGAAAAGGTCTTCTCCACAGTAGTACCAGCTTCCTGGAATAACTCAACTACAAAAATTAGTGAAACAAGCAATGTGGCTATCTTCAAAAATACACTAAAAGCCATACTGGCATAAAAAGTAACTGCAGCTGCTACTTTAAAGACCATGCTTAAAGAAGAACTCGACTTATACCAAAGCTCTGTCAAAGGTGTAACTTATTTTCCTCCACTGAACTACTTAATTTTTGCATATTTATACAAGCAAATCACACTGCATGAATTTGTTTTTCTATTACTTTATACAGTTTTTCAAACATGTTTAGAAAATGTGTACAACAGTATCTGATATTTGTGCTGCTTTTCCCCTTGTCTTTAGTGTTTGCTAAAACTGTTCCATCTACCCAGACCACAAATGTAAAATAAAATCAATAAAATAAATGTGCTGATTTTGTGATATTGTTTACTGCCCCAATGTTTTCTATTTGTTTGAAACACAACATTTATCATCTTGTAACAGAATATACATGGGTGTTATGGTAATCTAGTCATGCCAGACATTAAAACAATTAGTTTTTGGCCTAGTAGATCATCATTTTTTTCTGTAGTTATGTTATATTGTACTGTTTTGCATGCCACCATGCTTAATTTGAATAGACCGAACCAACTTCAGCTATGGTACTACTACTGCCTACCAAACGAGCAGTATTTAACTGTCTGTGACATGAAATCCATCCGTAGAAGAGCAGGGAACTGAACCTTTCTAAACCATTTGCCAACTATTAATACTTTGTTCCTAAATTTGCTGATATGTAAAGCTGCTTAGTGTTTAAGTGATCCACTCTGATCTTGTTTATCTTGCGATAGAAAGTAAACCACTGGTGTTCAGAGTTATATGTAACACTAGGCATTGAAAGTAGCAGTTTTCCAATTGTCTGTTAGCAATTTTGCTGTAGATTTACAGTGGATATAAAATGTTTACACACCCCCTGTTAAAATGCCAGGTTTTTGTGATATAAAAAAATAAGACCACAATAAATCATTTCAAATATTTTCCCACCGTTAATGTTACCTATAACCTATACAATTCAATTGAAAAAAACAAATCTATTAGGGGAACAAATATGTTTGTGTCTTTTCGGCTTTTCCCGGTTAGAGGTCGCCACAGCGGAACTCCGGTCCGCCACTGACTGGCAGTTTTTTTTTTTACGTACCGGCTTGCCAGGCCTGACGCACAACCTTCAACGAAGATACGCCCATTCACGCATGTCTCCACGCAGAAGATATCAAACTGGACAGCGTCTTACTGTGAGGCGACAACGCTACTGTTGCACCACCAAACGTACAATACGCTGGTTGCATAAGTGAGCACACCCTTAAACTAATAATTTGAAGCACTTTTTGGTTTAATTACAGCATTCAGTCTTAGTCTATCAGCATGGAACATCTTGACTTGGCAATATCTGCCCACTCTTCCTTGCAAAAGTGCTCCAAATCTGTCAGATTGCAAGGGCATCTATTGGGCACAGCCCTCTTCAGGTCACCCCACAGATTTTCTACTGGATTTAGGTCTGGGCTCTTGCTGGGCCATTCCAAAACTTTAATTTTCTTCTGGTAAAGACATTCTTTTGTTGCTTTGGGTGCATACCTCTCAACTGTACAGATTTTCGCAGAATGTCCAGATTTTTGCCTCATATTTTAGGTCCATTTTTCATAAAATTGTGTTTTTTTTCTGGCAAATTAGTGGCAAATCATTAAAGATTGATGTTAGAAAATAATGACAGACATTTGAGTTTCAAACTTCATACCCTTCAGAAAATCCAAGTTAATGCAAAACCGGTTATTCTATCAACTTTCTAAGTTTGTAAGAGCAATATTTAAAAACTGTCCCTATTTTTGTGCCTTTGTCAAACTTTTATTTATGGCTTTGTCCAGATTTCTTGCTCTAAGAGGTTGAGAGGTATGTTTGGGTGTATGCTTGGGGTCATTGTCATGTTGAAAGGTGAAATTCCTCTTCATCCTCAGCTTTCTAGTAGATGCCTGAAGGTTTTTGGCCAAAAGTGACTGGTATTTGGAACTGTTCATAATCCCCTCCACCTTGACTAAAGACCCAGTTCTAGCTGAAGAAAAGCAACCCCAAAGCATGACACTGCCACCACCATGCTTCACAGTGGGGATGGCGTTCTTTTGGTGATGCAAAGTGTTGTTTTTGCACCAAACGTACCTTTTGCAATTGTGGCCAAAAAGTTCAACCTTGGTCTCATCAGACCATAACACATTTTCCCACTTGCTTTTGGAAGACTTTATGTATTGTTTTGCAAATTTTAGCCAGGCTTGGATATTTTTCCGTGTAAGAAAAAGCTTCTGTCTTGCAACCCTACCCCATAGCCCAAACATCTGGAGAATACAGCAGATTGTTGTCACATGTAGTACACAACCAGTACTTGCCAGAAATTCCTGCAGCTCCTTCAGTGTTGCTGTACGTCTCTTGGCAGCCTCCCTAACCAGTTTTCATCTCGTCTTTCCATCAATTTTGGGGGGAAGTCCAGTTCTTTGCAACGTCACTGTTGTCTCATTTTCCCCACTGTCTTCACTGTGTTCCATGGTATATCCAATGCTGTGGCAATTTTTTTGTACCCTTCTTCTGATTGATACCTTTCAACAATGAGATACCTTTGATGCTTTGTAAGCTCTCTGCGAACCATGGCTTTTGCTGTAGCAAGCAACTGAGTAAATGTCAAGAAAATCCTACTAGGACAGCTGAACTTTATTTGGGGTTAATCAGAGTCTCTAATTGATGGCAGGTGTGTACCCAAGAAGACTGAATGCTGTAATTAAATCAAAAGGTGCTTCAGCAAAGTATTAGTTTAATGGGGTGCACACACAACAAAGTATTAGTTTAAGGGTGTGCACACTTATGCAACCAGCGTACTGTATATAGTTTTTATTTTTTATATTTTTTCCCCTAACAGATTTGTTTGTTTTTCAAATGAATTGTACAGGTTATAGGTCACATTAAAGGTAGGAAAAGTTTTGAAATGATTTATTGTGTTCTCATTTGTTTACATCACAAAAACCTGGCATTTTAACAGGGGTGTGTACACTTTTTATATCCAGTGTACATTGTACTGTTCTGGATGTCATTCAGCTCTGTTTGCTCAGGCTGCTCAGAGCAAAGGAACAGCGCTATTGTCTATTGATAAATGCTTTACCAGCCTTCACCTGAAACTAGATCTTACAAGATCATAAAAATAATCTTTGTAAATCATTTATTATCTAATGCAAATTTTTCTTAAGTTTGCTAATTTGTTACACGGCTTAGTGTGGCAGTAGTTTCTGCTCATTTGGAACACAACAGTCTGACCTTGTTTCCCTTGTGAGATAAGGTGAACTGTTGATGTTATGGGCATAAAGTCATGACAGGCATTGAAATAAGTGTTTTTCTGATTAGACACCAAGTTTCTGTTGCTTTATGCTGTTCTGTTTTGCTTGCCATTGTACTCCAGTTGGTTGGGTTGCTCAGAGACATGCAGCACACAGCAGCAGTGCACTTTATAATCACTAGTTGCTTTTAAAATTTAGCCATAGCATCTGCGGTCCCCAAACTAGCCCTCTTTATGCTCGACCTTGATCCCCACTCAAAACTGAATGGTTGCTTAGTCTTTACTATAGCATATCAAAGGGATATCTCGCAGAACTAAGATGAAACCTCAGCTTCAAAGCTGCACATACAAATTGCCTTGTGCTTTTTTAAGTTTATCAAAAACTCTTCTCATCAGTGCACATGATGAAACCTTGCTGGGACAAGTTGGGTCCAAGTAAAAAAGATAAACCTCTATAAATCCTAAACTATTAGTAACACCAGTACTAGGTGAATGGTTAAAACTCATAAAAACTACCTTATTAGTACCTTAGGGTAGGATAATGTTAAGAACACAGTTAACCTCACAAAAAATCCAAGCTTATTAGCATATAAGGTAAGCTAACTGTATACCAGATCCTGAAAACCACGAGACCACATCTGCCCTTACATAATCCGCTGCCAACCCTCTTATCACTAGGAACACTGAGGCAGTGCCCAAACTGCCTCACGCCTACTGCCAGCCAGTTCTACCACACACTGACTCTACATATGACAGGTGTAAATACTTAACAAATCTGGAGAATACTCTCTCATGAAAACGTACAGTAAGCACATACCAGGTTGTCAGCACCCACACACACCAGCCTCATGATATATGATGTTTCTATCATTATCATGTATCACCAGCCTCGTGACATATGAAGATGCTGGAGACATGCAGCATGACTGTGGAAATTATGGAAGTGTTAGGTGCTCACCACATCAGATGTACAAACAAAAGCATCACTTCTGCAGGCAATCTTATATGACTACTTTTTAAAACAAAACAGCATAACAAAGTTAGAATCTGCACTTCCCCTACAAAATGTTATAACTATGAAGTCAAGGGTGACATGACCAGGACTATACCTTACAAGCTGTCTCATTTCCATCATCAGGGCTCTACTACACCATCATGGTGAAAAAAGTAAAATGTGCGCATCAGTACCAGTATCCAAAACTCTCCAAAGCCACATACTTTTGAGCATAGGGAAATTAATTACATAATTCTAACTTTCAAAAGAAAAAATATTCCAAAATGGGAACATATAGCCTGTCAAGCAGCTGGAAGTGGAAGGGGGAGCTGTATTGCTGATCCTGAATGAGCTCACAGAGATTATTTGGCGGGTAATATGCATGTAATGTACAACAGTACATTCCACTGAATGAGGAAAGTGAAATCTAGAATATAGCATTCCCACATGCCCTCTTCCAAGTAAAACAAAGCTTAGGCTGCCAATACAATTGTCAGAGTTTAACTTTTTCTGAATCAAGTTATCGTCTTGTAACTTTTCCAATGACACTTGCAAGACTTCGGGGTTCAGTTTAAAGGCACCATAGTTGAACTTGGCTTATATAAAACAGTTATTTCAAGATTAGATGCTCTACCTATAGTGTTCTCTACCAGGTAGTCCAAATTGGTAAGTAAGCACTAGGCTAGCTGCCCTTGTGGGCTATTTTGAGCCTAGCAAATTTCCCTCAAAAGAGAATCAAACCGCCTTTACCTTGTGTATTCGTACAGACTTATTTGCCATCACCTGACTTGCATTGCAAAGACTGGCACCCTCATTTTTATAGACCGATTTATTCTACAAAGTCTGTTAAGAGTTAATATTACTTACGTGCTGAAGAAAGAGGTAGAGTTCTGGATGACTGCGAGGGTTAACTGTCACTTCAAACAATGGCATGAAAATGTTCTCCAACATTTCCTGGAAATCTGACAGCTGATTCTTGGAGCGGTAAACATCACTACAGAAAGAGAAACAAAAATGTAGCACAAAATCAATGAAAGAAGTATAATTTTTTACAGCTTAAGAGAAAACAAGCCTACAACTTCTAAGCTACAAGGTTGATTTTACTGCAAAGCAAGCATGACATACAAAGCACTTACAAAGTGTATATATCGTCAAAAGAATGGTACTTGTAGTACAGAAAATGTATACGAATTTGAAACTGCAACTAATACACTAGGATTAGCATGCCAAATAGTGATGTAGCAGTCTAAAGTTCAACCCTAACTATGGTAGCATCTTCTCTTTACCAGACAGCAGTATAAGCCACACTGACTATTTACTGTGGCTGAATGAAATGATCTCCATTTCTCACAGCAGCATGATCTGCTATGCACTCCACACAATATCTACATCTAAAAGTGTGACCCATTGCTCAGTCCAACCAGTATCATTATTCACCGTCCATTCAATCCAGCTGGATGATCCTGTGCCAGTTCTCACAGAAGTATGATCTACTGTTCAATTCAGTGTTCAGTCCCAATGATACCATAACTAAGTGCTCTGCCCAGATAACAGAATGCCCTACCATATAGTACAGGTAGTAGCACAATACACTTCCTAAATGAGGCAGCTGCACAGTCCCCTGTCCATTTTACACAGTAGGATGACAATATCCATTCTGTACAGCCACATGAAATCAAGGAACAGTGAGATGTTGGCCTAAGTGTATAGAGGGAAGCTGAGAATCCCTAATGGGTGATTGTGATGTACAGAAATGAAAAAATGTACTGCATAGAAGCAGGATCACTGGACAGACAAAGAGGCAAACTACCAACCAGCAATGAAAAGGGTTAAGGGTTTGGCACAATGGCCAAGGTATTTACCTCACAGTTGCCAAGTACAGGGTTTGATTCTCACCTTTGGTCACTCACTGGTGATTGGCTAACTTTGTAATAGTCTGAATACTGATTGCCTAGTATTTACCTATGAACTTAAAAGGAAGACGACCATATCCAGAGTGAGTAGGTGGAGTGAATTAAAAGATGCTCTAAAGGAATCCAACACAGCAGGTAGAGTGAAGGCACTGGTAAGATCCATCGGCAAGAACACAGAATATATCAAGTCTTGACCAGTGCAGGTGAGGTACATGCTATAGGAGATGTAAGGTAGTCACTAGCGAGTTACAATCAAATATCAAATATCAGTGTGAGTAACAATTTCTTAAGTACTGTTAGGAAGTGTCAAAAAACAGGATTAGGCAATACAGGAAAAAACATATGTTTCACTAAGAACTGAGGACTGACAGAACAGGAATACTCAAACTTGCTGTGAAATGGTATACTGTGGCTGACAATACTGACTCGTTTTACTATCAAAGTACTAATGACCGCCATCATGTACGGATTACATGCAATTCCACAAAGGTTTTTTTTTTTCTTCTAAAACTGCCAGTCTAAGAAAAGGGAAAGTGTTAACCTTTTTCTTGAGTTTAGTTTATTTTGGAATAGGTATACAAGAGTAAGGGGGATGTGGGGGTAAACCTAGATATTGCAACCATGTAAAAAAATATATATATATCCTTACAGTGTGCATTTTGGGGAATCTGCTTTGCATACATTAACAGAGTCACCCATGTTAATGTGGGGGAAAAAAAAACAGCTCATCTCCCCAGCAGCCAGCCACCAATACAAAAATGTGAGGAGGATGAATATTTAGATACACTCCAACTTTGTGATGTGATGGAGCCCAGAATGTGACCAAGACAACCTGAAACTGATTAGTGGCTTGGTCACTGGAGAAGGTGATGAGGGGTGAGGTGGTATGGGGAAGCATTTCGCCATCTTGCCCACTTTGGAAGGAAGAGAAGAAAATCTATATTTAGGCACTTCCACAGTGATAGGGTGCTTGCTGTGACTGGAAGGCATACTGCTGTCAAGAATCTGCCATTAGAGGGTGAGGATGGAGCTTACTGATGTTAAGTGCAGTAATATGTGTAATGTCAGTAGTTGTTCCTAGTCCGGGCATTCCAAAAAATTCTCCTGTGTACATGACACTATAAAGGATGTCCTGGAGGTTCCTGCACATTTCCCATCCCCAACCAACTAAAGCTAATTAGGTTGCAGCCCTGGGGGGGGAGAGAAGTACTGTAAACACAAATGTTAAGGGTAAAGAGCCGTGGACAAGGGTAAGGTGGGTCCACACAGCCTATCTGGACCTCACCAAGGCCTTCGACACCATCCCCCACTCTGGAATCAAATAAACTTACTAAGCTGGGCATTAATCCCTATGTCACTCGATGGGTTGCCAACTGGCTTACTGACAGAACTCATACTGTAAAAGTAGCAGACTCCAAATCCAGCTTCAGACAAGTGACAAGTGGAGTACCTCAGGGTTCAGTCCTGGGACCGCTCTTGTTTGGCATCTACTTCTCTGAAGTACAGGCAAACACTAAGGGACTCTGGCTAACAAAGTTCACAGATGACTGTAAACTGGGAGCCATTAATGAATCCCCAAATTATGTGGATATTCAACAAAAAGGCCTTAAAGAAACAGATGCTTGGTGCCAGAGCCATCAGCTCAAGCTCAATGCCAAGAAATGTATAGTTATCCCCTTTGGGGAAAAAACATGTACCCATGAATTACCACATAGGTGGCAGTACACTAAATGCTGAAAGGGTGATAAGAGACCTAGGGACACAGGTCTCACCTTCGATAACCACATCGCCACAACAGTCAGGAAATCCTTCTATGTGGCACACCTCATCAATAAGGGCTTTTCATCCAGAAAAAAAGGAGGACATTCTCCCCACTGTACTCATCCCTCATTAGACCCATTATAGAATACAATGCCCAGTTTGGTATGTACCTCTCAAGACATCTGCAACAACTGGAAAGGATGCAGAAATACCTCACTAAAAGAATCACAGGCCTAAAGCAGATGCCCTATGCTGACCGTCTAAAAAAAAACTCCACCTATACTCTGTCGCATATTGTCTACTCGGAGGCGATCTCTGCTTAACATACAAGGCCATGTCAAACCCAGAGCTGTTGGACATGTACACAAAGAAATCCCACACTCCAGATATCTAAATCTTGTCATCACAATGAACAAAACATGCTGGAGGGATAGGTTCCTGATCCAGAGACTCTCCAGACTCTGGAATAGACTGCCCATAGATGTCAAGCAGAGCGCCTCTTTGGTCCTCTTCAAAAGGAACCTTGAGGATTGGATGGGAGATAGGAAATTCATCCCGGGGATCACGTCAGTCGCCCTGCTAGACAGGGGTCCAGGGAAATAAATACTGTGGGAAGAAATAGCCAGGGAATTGTTATGCCTAGGCTTGTATAGGCCCTAGGGCCGTTAGCCTAGTACCAACCTATGAACCTATAAATGGAGAAGTGGCAGATGGATATCTGGAAGGTAAGCAATGAGGATGTAAAAAAAAAAAAAAAAAAAAAAAAAGTGAAATTATTCAGATGCACTGTAGATCACAGGATGAAAAAACGATGCATGGCATTACTATAAACAGAATGTTACAGAGCAGGGAAAATACTAAGTTGTTCACCTCTGCATTTACAATGAAGTAACAAGGTATGCCAGCAAGGAAGGATAAGGCAGTTACACATAGGCAGACATGAGAAAGTAACATGAGAGAAGGAACTCAAATGATATTTAGGAAAATAAGGCACACAATTAAAAAAAAAGTCCTCCTGGTGGAAGTAGAATAATTTTAGTGGTATTTTATGAACCACTGTCAGAAATTAACTGGATCTCCTTATATAACTGAAGGCTGTTGATGCTGGTTCACTTGTACTACAGTCGATCTAAGGGAAACGTGGCAGGTGCTTGATCACTGATTCCCATTTATGAGAATATGGTTTTCTGAAAACCACATTCAGTGAACCAGTCTTTGGTTTTTCCTACACAGCCATGTACAGAAAAATGCTGTGTTTTAGGTTCACAGACATATTTGTATAACTGGGATTCAGTGATTTGGATGATAAAGGAGTCAGCCACATTCCGGTGTGTGGATCACAGACTTGCTAGTCTCACCTCCACACCCCAGTAAAGTATAAGGAAAACTTCTTTGCTAGTCTCACTTCCATAACAGGACAAGATGGTGGTCTTTGTAAATGCTAAATCTTTTGCAGGTATTCAAACACATGACTATGCAGAAGAAATTTCAGCAGTTAAAAAAATAACTAGTCCTATGTCTGGCTCATCAATAAGGCAAATAAATGGGATCTGAGACTAACTATTCCTTGCTAGAAAATGGCAGAGAAACTGTAATGTGTGGATGGGTAGGAATGAAGAGTGAATAATGGACATGAAACTGGCTGAATGAAAACTGGATGTAAAAATGAGCTGATCATGATGTGGTGTTAATCACACCTCTAGCTCTGGATTGAGCTGTCCCTTTCACACCAATAATCACACCTCTAGCTCTGGATTGAGCTGTCCCTTTCATGCCAACAGGGCTTGAAAGGCAGACCACATATATCACTGTATCACTTTTGTTTTGCTACAACTTAACTGAGATATTGAATTTGCAGAATTCTATTCTATGATTTAGTAGATTAAATGTGAGGAAATGTCTTCAGCTGAACAAATGAAAAAATATATTTTCTTCTTTTGAAAAGATTTTTCTCACATTAAATGTTCCTTTGACTCACAGCTATAGGCATTCATGACCAGACATTCCTGACTGCAGGCAGGCATAAATGAGTTAGCCAGTAACATCTTTATAAATGACCAATGTTACTAATATTGACGCTAAAATCATGTTACTATTTGTATCACTAGTGACACTAACATGATAGCAACTTAGCAACTTGTAAAAACACTACACAAGTCAACAAATTTATTGTTTAGAGTTCTGGCATTGCCCATAAAAAACGAATGCTACAAGCAATCTTAGAATACTTTATTATCTTGATGTCAGAAGGGCTAAAAAAAAGTTTTTAATATTTTACTAATCATTGAACATAGGAGTTTGTTACTAGAGTACCATAAATGGAATTTTCCAAAACTAATTAATTTTATCATGATAAACTTTTAGTTATGTACTTACCATAACTTTAGATGTTTGGGATCCATCTCGCCTACATTCTGTACTGATGGGTTCGGAGCCGATCCTCGGCTCCGACTCGGCACGCTATACTATAGAGCGAAGTCTCTAATTGGCTGAGCTATTCTACATCCCAGGATGCACCACTACTGCTTCCCCAGATCTTGTTTGTCCGCACACATGCACACACACATAGACTGTTGATATAACATTGCCAGGTGTTTCAAGATGAAACGGCTAAACTGAACCGTCCGGTCTCTTCTGATCTCCAAGGCAGGGGGAAGGAGGGTGGGTTATTAGGAATGTAGGCGAGATGGAACCCAAACATCTAAAGTTATGGTAAGTACATAACTAAAAGATGTTATGTGATCCTATCTCGCCTACATTCTGTACTGATGGGACAGCGTCCCTAGCACCTGATTCCTGGGTGGCTCACTGGAAAACACTCCTGAGAAGTGTGGAACTGAAGGAAGCTCGCCCCCGAGATGCCACGTCCAATTTGTAATGAGAAATGAAGGTGTGAGGAGAAGACCAGGTAGCCGCAGCACAAATGTCACTAATGGCAAGCTTAGAATGAAAGGCTGTCGAAGTAGCCATAGCCCTTGTAGAATGAGCCTTCACAGTGGTTGTAAGCTCTTTATTAGAAAAAAAAGGTAAGTATGACTGATACAGTCTCTGATCCACTTGGCAATAGTGACCTTTGTGACGGCTTTGCCCAATTTATTGTCCGAAAAGGACACAAACAACTGATCTGTTTTCCGTGTTTGGTGCGTCCTAGCTAAATAGAAACGCAATTGCCTGTGAACATCCGAGTGGAAGATGTATTCCGCTCTGTCTGAGTAGTTTGGGAAGAAAACTGGAAGTTCCAATGACTGTTGGACAAAAACTAGAACAAACTTTGGGAACAAAGGATGGATTAGGCCTGAGGGATACTCTATCCTTGTGAAAAACCAGGTACGGCGGTTTGACACATAGTGCTTGTAGTTCCGAAACTCTTCTGGCTGATGTAATTGCCACCAAAAAAGCAGTCTTCCAAGAAAGAAATTTCAAGTCACAAGTTGCTGCCGGTTCGAAGGGGGAAGAGGTCAAAGCACCTAATATGAAATTAAGATCCCACGGTGGAGCGGGATGAGAAATCGGAGGTCGTAGCAGCCCAGCACCTTTCATGAAGGCTTTACACAACTTATTGCTCATCAAAGGTGGGTCTATACTTTCATGAAAATTAGAAATAGCTGCCAATTGAACCTTGATGGTAGAGACCGAAGAACCTTGATTGAACAAAGAAGCTAAAAACTTCAAAACTTCTGACACCGGGGCAGTAATGGGATCTAATCCCCGGAGTTGGGCCCAAATAGCGAATCTCTTCCATTTGCTGTTATACATTTTTTTAGTCGAAGTCTTGTGGGCCGAGGACAAGATATGTATGACTTCCGAATCCAAAACATGGAGGAGCCAAGCTGTTAACCTTAACGAGTGAAGGGACTGATGAAGCTGTCCCGACTGGTGGATCAAGAGGTCTGGAATCTGGTCCAGGAACCATGGACCGTCCAGTGCATATTTCCGAAGAAAGGGCAGCCAAACTTGACAAGGCCAGTATGGGGCAACTAGGATCATCTTGCTCTGCAAGTGAATCGCCTTCTGGATCACCCTGGGAAGAAGGGGAACCGGTGGAAAGGTGTACAGTAGGCCGGTGGGCCAAGCTTGAACTAGGGCGTACTTGGGAAACTCCCCCGGAACTGGGGTGAGAGAGAAGAACTGTTGACATTTCGTGTTGAAAGGAGTTGCGAAGAGGTCGCAACAAGGATTTCCCCATCTTCTGAAGATCTGAGTTGCCACTCTGTCATTCAGAGACCACTTGTGCGGGGAGAAAATAGTTCTGCTCAGTCTGTCGGCTATCACATTGGATCTCCCCGGAATGTGTGTTGCTACCAAGAAACGGTTGGTTGCAATCGCCCAATCCCATACTTTCATGGCCTCTCTGCAAAGGGGGTAGGACCTGGTCCCTCCCTGCTTGTTCAGGTACCAGACTGCTGACATGTTGTCGGACTGAATGGCAATCATGCCCTGGGGGAGGTAATTGTGTAGTGCTTGTAGCGATAGAAGTACCGCCCTCATTTCCAGTATGTTGATATGGAGGGAACTCTCGTCGGAGTGCCACTTGCCTTGGACTGACCTGCCCAGGTAATGTCCCCCCCACCCCGTCTGGGAGGCGTCCGTAGTCAAAGTGGCCACTGGAGGTGGGGGAACAAAGGGTCGCCCCTGATCCAGGTTGGAGGAAAGAGGCCACCAAAGGAGGTCCTGTTTGCACGTCTCCGTGATCAGAATGAGGTGACTGAGGGAGATCCTGATAAGACCACTGGACTGACAGGAGCCACTGGAGAATCCTCATATGCAATCTTGCTAGGGAACTAGGAGAACGGTAGCCGACATGGAACCCAACAGTTGTAGGACCATCCTGGCTGGGGCTCGGCGTTTGAGGAGCAATGCTCGGACTTGAGACTGTAATATTTCTATCCTGTCTGTAGGAAGATAGACCCGCATTTGCTTTGAGTCTATCTCTACTCCGATGAACCGTATGCGTTGAGATGGCAGCAACATAGACTTTTCCCAATTGAAGGTGATTCCTAGGGAGTTGCCTAGAGATATAGTGGCTGCTAGGTTCTGTAAGAGTAGACGCCTGGAGGTGGCAGTTAGGAGCCAGTCGTCTAGGTATGGAAACACCTGGAATCCTAGACTTCTCAGGTGAGCAGTCACCACCGCCAAACATTTGGTGAACACCCTGGGGGCTGTGGTGAGACCAAAGGGCAGTGCACGAAACTGGAAATGACTGTCTCCCAGGCTGAAGCGCAAGTGTCTCCTGGACGCCTGATTTATCAGGATATGATAATAGGCGTCCTTGAGATCTATGGAGCACATCCAAACACCTTCCTCCAGCAGCGGGAGAATGGATTGTAAGGTGACCATCCGTAACTTGGACTTCTTGACAGAATGGTTGAGTTTGCTGAGATCCAAGATGGGCCTAATGTCCCCGGTCTTTTTTGGCACCAAAAAGAATCTTGAGTAAGTCCCTAATCCGGTCTGGTCTTCGGGGACCGGTTGGATGACTCCTTTTTGAAGCAGCTTTGAAATTTCGATGGCTGCGAGATCCCGTTAACTGAGTGGTGGGTCCGAGATTTTCCGGGATGGTGGGGGGGGCTGAGAAAAGGGGATGTTGTAACCTCTGGCAATGATCCGGAGCACCCATCGGTCCCAAGTGATATTGTCCCAGGCCTTTAGGTGCCTCGAAAAACGACCCCCGACTGGCTCTGGAGCGGCACAGTCGGGCAATCCTTCAGGGATGCTGGAAGGTTGAGGAGCCACGAAAGGACTCGCGGTCTCCAGTGTTGCAGGGGCCTCTGCCGCCTCTGGGACGGTGTCTTCCTGAAAATTTTCCCCTCCTCTGCCTCTAGAAGGGGGATCATCCTGCTGTGAGGGGTAAGTCTTCTGAGATTTGCGGAACCACATTTTCCCCCCTCTTCTAGCCTTGGGATAAGGCCAGAAGGGAGTGGAAAACCGTGCCCCTACGGCAGTCAAAGTCTTACCCTCTTGTTCACAGAGGGTCAAGGTGTCCTTTACCTTGGGTCCAAACAAGGAGGACCCATCAAAGGGAGCGTCGGCAAAGGAAGACTTGAAGGCCTCCGCAAAATGACACAGGCGGAGCCAGGCTTGTCTACGTAGAGCAACACCTGTGCCCGCCGCTCTACTCGCCCCTTCGGCCGCATATGAAATGAGCCTCATGGACGAGTTCGATATTGATGATAGAGTAGTCAACTGAGAGCTAACCATCTGGGCCAACTGCTCAGGTAGGTTACCAGAGAGGGTATCTGAAAGTTCCTTGACCAGATCCCTCTGAAGTCTGGTGAAGTGCGTCAGGTAATTCAGAGACCTTAAGTAAAGGCCGCTGAAGTAAGGGTGCGCTTCCCGTACCAATCCATACTCCTGGACTATGGCCACACCTTTAGATAAGAAGTCCTTTTCAGGGGGGGCTGACAGAAATTTACTCGGGCGAGCTGGCACCGGTTCCACAGAATCCGGGTGTTCCCACGCCCTTCGAGAGATCAAATCCAGGAGCTCGTCGAAGGGCGGAGACACCCAGGAGGCAGAAGGCTGAGCCCCGAAGGCCTTGAGGAATACAGACTCCTCAGCGGAAGGGGGTTTGGACTGCCAGTCGCCTCGTTGCTTGAGGATTTCCAAGATGTCCACAAAGGAGACATCATCCGAGGATGACTTGGGGGACCCCTCCGCATCATCGAGGTCGGTGTCCGAGGTGAGAGACTCATCAGGCGAGTCGACGTGCTTCCTCTTGCACTGTCTCTTCCTGGGAGGTTCTTCCGAAGAAGCCTCGGAAGGACCCCCAGGAAGGGAGGAATCCCCAATGGGGGTGACCTCAGGCCCCAGGGCTCCACTGTCTTGAGACAGGGGGACAACAAAGGAACTAGTCTCCGAGCCAAGGGAAGGTGCAGCAGAGACGGTGGAGGTAGCCAAGGAAGATTTGGCCAAAGCACTCCTCATGGCCCTGAAGGCCGGACCCCGCCCCCCCCGATTCCTGGGAAGGTCCGATCCCCGAGGCCACAACAGTAGACGGCACTCCCGCAGCCGACACACCGAGAGGGAGGCTCAGAACCTAAAGCATCGGACCCGAAGAGTCACCTCCGGGGCAGACCGAGGAGGTCCATGTACCGAACTCCGACCCGAAGGTCGGGGTTGGAATAAGGGTCGGAGCCGACCCGAGAACCTCTACCGTCTCCACCAGCACCGGCTCCAACGGTGCCGAGGCTGTTGGAGGAGGAACCAATACAACAGGGTGGACAATCGGCTCCGGAGCCGACTGGGCTGGAGCCGAGACTAACTTTTGAAAAACTGGAGACTGGAACAGCTTTTGAAGTACCCTGTCTATATCCGAATCGGACATCCTCGAAGACCGAGAAGAGACCGATCGGGTCAGAGTTGACTTCTCCGCCGGTTCCGAAAGACTGGGGAACCGGCTCCGAATAGTCTCAAGTAATATCGGCGCAGAGGGAGATTCCACCAGTACAGCAATTTCCCTCGGAGCCGACGGGGACTTCCACGCCGAGGTAGAAGAGTCTGAGCGAGCGAACTTTCTCGGCTCCGAAACCAATGGAGCCGGAGAAGGTGACCCGCCTCTCGATGCTCAAGCGCTCGGCTCCGAAGACAGAGGAGTCGAGGCTGGAGGCATCGAGGCAGACCGTTCCGACCTCGGCTTCGAAGTCCGTGGAGCCGACGGAGAAGCCTGCCTTGATTTCTTTGCTGTCGGCTCCGACGGACTGGTCGGAGCCGAAGACGACTTCTTCCTGGAAGGAGAGGGGGAAGAAGATAAAGCCTCCTCAAAAGTGGGGGTGATAAGCCCCTTCAATATCAATTTGTTTTTCCTCTCTTGGAGGACACGAGAAGAAAAAGCGTGGCATACACTGCACGACTCTTGAAGGTGTTTAGGGCCTAAGCAATAAACACATAGGGAGTGATCATCCGTAATTGACATCTTGTACCCACACTTGGTACATTTTTTAAAACCCGAAGGCCTATGTTCCTTCGACATCACCACAGAAAAAACAAACCAAAATCAGAGTAAACTAAGTGCACAGAGATGCCAATCCTTCTAATTTAAACAGGATAGCTAGTAAAAAACACAGGCAAAACTGTAACACAGCTCTGCAGAGCACGAGGGCAAGGCCTCTAACTAAAACGGGACCTTGACGTCTGGTAGAACAATTCACACAACAAATTTAGTAACAAAAAAGGCTGTAACACGGCCCGAAGTAAAGCACTAGGAAATTCCTACTAAATTAAGCGGGAACCTAACGTTGACAAAAAACCACACAAACTTCCAATTCACACAAACTACTCAGAAGCGTTTGGTAGCTGTTAAAACAGCTTTTGGTTGAAAAATTAGAAAATTTTTGACAGGAAATCAGTCAAAAAAAGAGTACTTAGCCCAGCCAAGTAGAGACCACGTCTATTGCTGTCAAGTGGCAAACGAGATCTGGGGAAGCAGTAGTGGTGCATCCTGGGATGTAGAATAGCTCAGCCAATTACAGACTTCGCTCTATAGTATAGCGTGCCGAGGATCGGCTCTGAACCCATCAGTACAGAATGTAGACGAGATAGGATCACATAACATCAACTTTTTCTGGAGAAATATGTGGTAACATTTGAGTGCTTAACTAGTTTCTTTTACAGTTTGGCAAAGCTGGAACAGGAATACGATCAGCAAGAATTATTGTGAAACCTTTTTTTCTTTAGCTAATGCTAAAATGTCTGAAACAGCCTTTATAACTGCCTCAGTTTTGGTTCTACCACAATCATTAATACCAGCGAGATTGACAATAAAATAATATTGAACTCTGGGAACGCTGACCCTAAAGACAGCCTTTTAACATAGACAATCTTAATTCCTCTAAAAGATAAGACTCTAATTCTTAAATGGTTTCTCCAAGGCAATATGTTTCCAAGACCTCAGAGCATAATCTGTCCTAAAACCAGGGCTAGATGTTCTCTGTCATCCACAGTAGGATAACACATTTGTTTATTTATTGGTGGGCCTACACAGGGAGTGCTTCAGTGGGTTATGTCTTAGAGGTGACAGTTACTAGAGCTAATCTAATCAGTATATAAAATGTATGACTGGGGCTGAATCACCAAGTGAAATCCCATTGTCCTTATACATTTATATTTCTGCAGAGAAATTATACTTGGTTCATCTAGAGAATTGAAATTTGATGGTGTTTAAAATTACTACTTCCTTTTATTAGAATTTGTGTTTAAATCTGTGTTTCAGGGTTCACCAAGATCAGAAACAATCATAGTATCAAGGGAGATGACATTGTCACAAGGAAGAACTACAACTAATGGAAGGTGGATAATATGTACACAGATGGGTGGCAGAAATATTCTAAATTATCAAACACACATGTATAGAATATCTTGAAACAGCACAATCCAAGTTCATCTCAGTGGAATTATCTGCAAAGCGATTCTGGACTCAGACTACTTTATGCCATTTGAGCAGAAAACTACACTTTTCCAGATTTTACTAGTCTCTCATAAAATTTCAGAATAATTGCAAAACATGATCATCTTGAATGTTGTTGTGCAAATATTTTTACCATTTCCTTTTGCTGTAATTATGCTCTCATTTAAAGTGGATTTTCAAATTATAAAACCGATTTTACTTCAGCTACTTCAATGGAACTATGCTTAAGTATAGCAAGCTTGCACCTGTATTTACTATAGGCTGATCAGCTGCCCAGTTACTTCCTGATTCTGTCTCATGTGACTTAGAATTCTAATGATGCAATTGACAGGATATACAGTTTGACAGTCTTGTAGTAGTTGGGTGTTTTCTGTAGTCTATAGCAGATTTCAAAATGTAAATGCAGCACAACAAATCAGTCAAACAACAAATAACCAAAAAAATCTTATTTATAAGTAAAAACAGATTAGAACAGAATAAGATTCTTGGTGACGTGTATAATGATTGCCACATAGTATAGTAACATAAAAATAACACTAACAGTTCTCTAACATGGGATAATAAAGAGTATATCATAAAAGCAAAAATATTAAAGTTTTAGCTCACTGCCCAGTAGTTCTCCACCGTCCCCACTTGTCATATTTGTCATGCAATAGCATGACAACACATCTTCCATGTGGCCACGACACACACAACCACTCGCTCTGGGCATTGTTTAAAATACCCAAAGCCCTAAAACCATGACAGAAGAGAGCTACCAATGACACTGTTTACACTATAGATACAATTTAGTGTGCAATAATATCCTTTCACCAGAGAAAAACTAAAATTAAATAAAAAGCTGTTGACTTACCAAGTAATACAATTTCCTCAGTCACCTAAAATAGTTTCACTTAGCATATCATTCTAAATGAAATAAACAATAACTGTAACCACCCACTTTGAGGCTACTTAAAGCCACAGGCCAAGAAAGAAGCCAACCCACTGAAAACACACCAATGAAAATGTAAGATATATGACATAAATGAAAATGTAAGATATATAACATAAGAATGTATTAACTTTTCACGTACTACAGTCTTCTTGAAAACAAGCATAAAAATAAAACTAAATAAAAAAGATGTTGAAGATGCCAAGTATTAGTTTCCCAGACAGTTAAGACAACTGCACAAGGCACTTTGTCTTGACGAAAAGAAGAAGTTATGTCTTACCATAACATTCCATCTGTGTTGTCGATCTTCACTAATCCTTGACTGTGGGCTCAGTTCCGAGCCTCGGAAGAGACTCTTCCATTATTCCAGCTTGCACCTTCCAAAACCTCTCAAGCTAAGCTCTACCATCAATGCTCCTAACCAAATTACCTCAGAACAAGTTTGCAAACTATTGTGACAGACAACAAATAGAAACAAAAATACCACTAACCACCACCAGTATTCTAGTCCACGAATAAAGAAACCGCAACCAAATCTGAAGAAAACTGATTTTGTCACTAAGATTTTAATGTTTTGATTGGTGGGTCTTAATTGATTCACCTATTTATAGATGGTTTGATTATGTGATTTGTTACATCTGAAGAAGCAGTTTCTCTGCGAAAGTGCTTATGATAGTTCTTGCTAGCAATAAGGTTGGATTATACTGGATTCTTCCGCTGCCTCTATTGTGACAGACAAGAAATAATAGATAAGCAACCACATCTGTGTCCCTATTATGAAGCCAGTCTTGGGGAATATTCAGTCTACCAAGAGTTCTAAAGACAGGGAGAAGGGGGGGGGGGTGTCACGGATTAGTGAAGATAGACAACACTACTGGAATGTTATGGTAAGACATAACTTCTTTACCTGATGTCAAGCTTCACATAATCCTTGACTGTGGGACAGAGTCCCTAGCTACCTGAATCTTGGGTGGTCTCATGGAAGAATATTCCTGAACACCATCAAGCAGAATAATGCACGTCCCTTAGAAACCTGGTCCAGTTTGCAATAAGTAATAAAGGTATGAGGAGATGCTCATGTTGCTGCTGCGCAAATATCTAAAGACGCTCTGGCATGTAAAACTGCAGATGCGGCTATAGCTCTCGTTGAATGCGCTTTTACAGATCCTGGTGGGTGAAGTCCCTTTCTGTTGTAAACATAGGTGATACCATTACCAAAGGTAAGCCATTTCGCCAGGGTGACTTTAGACACTGGACTGCCTAAAGATACTGTAGAAAAGGCAATAAATAATTAGTCGGATTTTCTAATATCCTTTTATTCTGTGAAAGTAGAAACATAATTATCTGTATACATCTAGTAAGTGAAGACAGTATTCTCCTTTGTTGGAAAAATTGGGAAAAAAAGACTGGGAGATGTAAAGCCTGATTGATGTTTGACTTGGAAACAATCTTTGGTAAAAAGGAATGATTCCTCTGGAGGAAGACCCTGTCCTTATGAAATATCAAATAAGGGGGTTTGCAGGACAAGGCTTGTATTTCCGATATTCTCCTGGCAGAAGTGATAGCTAGTAAAAATAAAGTTTTCCAGGACAAGAATTTTAAGTCACAAGTTGCTGAAGGTTCAAAAGGGGGAGAAATAAGAGACTGGAGTACCAAAGTCAAAGCCCATGGGTTCGTTGTATGGAGGTCTGAGTATTAAGGTTCCTTTCAAAAAGGCTTTACATAATTTATGCAACATAAGTGATGAACCATTGAAGCCAGTATGGAAGTTAGAAATTGCAGCAAGATGCACCTGAATCGTAGACTCAGATGAGCCAGACTCAAGGCTAAGAAGTCTAAAACTTTATCAACAGGTGCTGAACATGGGTCAAGATTACAGTCTAGCGACCACTTAGTAAACTTTAGCCACTTATTATGGTACAATTTTCTAGCTGAAGGTTTGTAGTGGGCTAGAATGATGCGCTGGAGCGGGGAGGTGAGGGAGGGATGCCTGGCAATCACAGGAACTGGAGAAGCCACACAGTGAACTTGAGATGTTGTAGATACTGATGAACCAGTCCCTTGGGTGGGACAATATGTCTGGAGCAGCTGGGTCCAGTATCCAGGGCTCCCAAAGCAGATGAGGCCATAGGAAGGGAAACCAGACCGGTCGAGGCCAGAATGGGGGAATGAGAATTATTCTGTTCTTAGACTGCTGGCTTTCTTTAGGAACTGACATATCAGTGGAATCAGTGGAAAGGCATACAACAGACTGGGGGACCAATCATGAAGGACAGCGAGGGGGGGGGGGTTAGGGCCAAATAACTGTTGCACTTGTTTAGAGGGGATACAAACAGGTCACAGCAAGGTTGGCCCCAGTGACAGAATATCTTGTCCTTCACCACTAGATTGAGACCACTTGTGAGGCATGAGGATGGTTCTGGTCAATTTGTCCCCGTTCAAGTTGGAGGTCCCTGGAATGTGCATTGCTATCAGAAAGCGGGTGGAAGAGAAGAAATTGCCCATTGCCCAACTCTGAGTACTTTGACAAAAGAGGGTAGGACATGGTTCCCCCTTGCTTGTTGATGTACCAGACTACCGACATATTGTGTGTCTGTATTGCAATGGTTCCCAATGGGAGGGTATCTTGAAATGCCTGCAACACTAAGAGCATCATCCTCATCTCTAGGATATTGATATGCAAGTTGGCCTCCAGCTGGTACCAAGTGCCTTGGACAGTCTTTCCCAGATAATGTCCCCCCACCCTATATGGAACACGTCCGTGGTCACTATGGCTTGGGGTTGAGGAGGGACAAAGGGACGGCCTAACAATATCTTAGAGTGAAGCCATGAACTTAGGTCTTCCTTGCAACGATTGGTGATCAAATTCAGGTGGGACATTGGTTTATTCATTAAGGACCAGTGGGAGGACAGAAGCCATTGAAATATTCACATGTGATATCTGGCCAGGGGAACTAAAGTGATGGAGGCTACCATTGACCCTAGAGCCTATAGAATGAGTTTTGCTGCTATTTTCTTGCTTTAAATGATTTGGCTCACTTGTAATCTGATCCTTTGGAGCCTTTCTAGGGGAAGTGACACAAAGCCAGTGGTTGTGTCGAGCATAGCTCCAATGAATTCCAGGTGTTGTGATGGTTCTACATGGGATTTTTTTGTAGTTTATAGTAATTCCTAACCTGCAGCAAAAAAGAAGAGTGTAATCTCATGCCTTTAGGAGCTGACGCTTGGTGGGATAGGTAAGGGAGCCAGTCGTCTAGACATGGAAACACTTGAAATCCTAGCAGTCTGAGATGGGCTGCTGCTACTACTGCCATACATTTGGTGAATACCCTGGTGGTTGTGGTGAGACCAAAGGGCAGTGCTCTGAACAGATAGTGACTGGCTCCCAGCTGGAAGCGCAATAATCTTATGGACCGCATTTCCATTTTTATGTGCTAATATGCATCCTGAAGATCTACTAAGCACACCCAATCGTCTTTTTAAAAAAACAGAAGAATAGACTGGACTGAACCGAGATCATCCAGAATTTGGTTTGCTGAACTGATTTTGTCAACTGAGATCAAAAATCAGTCTCCAGTCCCCTGTTTTCTTTGGCACTAAAAAGAATCTTGAGTAAATTCTGGATCCTCTCTGTTCTGGTGGGACTGCCTGGATGATTCTTTTGTCGAGCAGTTTTTGAATTTCTAAGCCTGCTGTCTCCCTGTGACTGGGTTGAATGTCCGTGATTCTTCTTGGTCTTTTTGGTTCTTCTTAAAGGGGGATGTTGTAACCTCTGGTAATGATCCTCTGCACCCCTTTGTCTGTCATTAATTCTAGTAAGGCAGATTGGTGCAGGGATAATTGTCCCCTGACTGCCTCCAGAGGAAGGCAATTGGGCCTCCTCTCAGGAGCACTGATAGAAGTTACCACAGAAAGAGTCTCTGGAACCCTGATTCTGCAGGGCCACTTCTGCCTCTTGAATGGCGTCTTCCATTACTACTCCCCCCTTGGCCCTGAGAGAAGTCATTGCCACACGAGGAGTGGAAAAGAATACACCCATGGCAGGAAGGGTCTTCTCATCTTCCCAAATCTGTCTAGTCTCTCTAACTTTGGGGTCAAACAGGGATGAACCATGAAATGGGAGTGTTGACGAAAGACTACTTAAATGGCTCTGCGAACTAGCATAAGTACATTCAGGCATGTCTCCTGATGGTTATGCCTGAACCTACTGCTCTTGTCGTCCCTCCGGCAGCATGAGCAATTAACCTCATGGACGAACTGGAGATTGATTCTAGGGTGGTGAGTAAGAAGCAACTTTGTCTCAAACTCCTTCAGTTACTGCTCCTGAAACTGTATCTGAAAGTTCTTTAATCAGATATCTTTGAATCCTGGTAAAATGTGCCATATAGTTCAAGGACCTGACAGCGAAGGGTGATGAAGTGAATACGTGCTTCCCAAAAATATCCATCATCCTCACTCTGTTAGGAGGATGGATAGTAGGACTCATCAGCAAGCTCCTTTTTAGTGGCTGCAGCAACACCATGGCGTCAACAGGAATACCTTTGGCCCAATGTTGGTCATTTTTAGGGACAGAGAGAATGTGATCAGGCCTCTTGGAGATCGGCTCAATAGTGTCAGGTATCTTCCAGGCCCGCTGAGCAATCAACTTAAGATCATCAGTGGGCAGAGAAATCCAAGAAGTAAAGGGGTTGGGCACAAAAAGCCTCTAGGTATACAGATTCCTCTGCGGAAGGTTGAATGGTAGTCCAGACATCCCTCTGTTTTAGGATTTCTAGGATGTCCCGAAAGGAAACATCTTCAGGGAGTGACTTGGGGGAACTTCTCTTCATCAAAATTTGTATCTTCTGTGAAGGACTCTTCAGGGGAGTCCAAGTGCTTCCTCTTGCACTTTTTCTTCGAAGGTACCTCTTCGGTGGGATGCTCCAGAGAGGTTTCCGAAAAAGACATAACCTGAGAGGTCTGGTTCTGAGACTTTTGTGCCCTCTGTCCCAGGGCAGAGACTGGAGGAAGCTTCGGTCGAGGGGATGGACACGATGTTTGGTCCAACAAGGATGGCATAGTCTGTTAGCCTGGAACGGACAAGGCCCACTCCATAGCCTGGAAGCCAGGTCCCCCCAGTACAGGGACATGAGCCTGGAACCGAAAGAGACTTCATCAGAACCGTGGGCCCATCCTGCACTGAGGAGGTCGCCCCGATGTAGAAGCCGGGACAGAGCTTACATATGCCAATGTACTGAGGGGCATGGAAGGCTCCAAAATAAATCTTGAACCCTGTCCCCTGGAATCAACACTGAAGCCCTGACTGTGGGAAGACTCTGGTTCCGAGGAACCAGTAGAACTCAGGGTAACTATCCGTATTGGAGAATGAGGTCTAGCCGGCATCGAAACGGTCAAAGCTGGAAAGTTCGGCACCAGGGGCTCCGAAATCTCAGCGGGAGTCAAAGGAGGAATATGGATGGGGGTAGAAAAAGGCAAGGATCCACTGTTAACAAGGCTAGGAACTGTGGATGGAGGTAATCCCCTCACCGTCAAGAGCTGGTCCACCGGTCTCATAATATCAGACTCTGATAGACTGTTGGAGGACCGAATAGAGGAGGCAGACAGAGACCTTGTTGGCCATGTCTCCAAAAAAAAAGACTGGGAGGATGGTCCGCAAATGGATCTATGGAGAGGGAATAGGTTATTCGAGGTAAATCTACTACCGGAGTGTCCTTTCGTACTGAGAGATCCATTGGTTCCAAAGGGAGAGTTGTCTGCACCAGTACTGGAACTGAAGAAGTTGGTGCGGATGGCACCAAAGAATGAGAATCTTGGCCCACTGGTGTTGAGGATGCTGTCTGCACCATGGGAGACTTGGCCAATTAAGGCAGTGGTTCCTAGGAAGTTGTCAGAACGGAGTGACTCCGCTAGTATGGTCTAGAGGAAGAAGTTGATTAAGAGGAGGAACTGACTTCTCTATTTGGACCAGATATTGCCTCTTCAAATTCAGATTTAAGAAGACCTTTCAACATTAGCTTGTTCTTGTGCTTTATCAGGGTTCTGCAACCGAACTCATGACAGATTGCACAGTGTTCCTGTAGATGGACCGCACCAAGACAATACACACACACACACACACACACACACACACACACACACACACACACACAGTGAGTCCATCTGAATTAGGCATTTTTCTATCACAATTTTGGCATCTCTTAAAGCCAGAGGTATCTTTAGAGGGTTTGTCGGCCATATGTAAAAACTAAGGCAAGCTTGTACACAGATATGCACACACGCACAGACTTTAAAATAAGGAACATTTTTTTAAATGTATCAAAGGAATGAAAAAAGGGGAAACTACCACCAATGGAATGGAGGTTACCCGAAGGTAAAAGAGGAAAGCGTACCAACAATGGTATTTGAGACTACCTAATGGTAAAGGAAAGAGGAAAACTCACTCATGCACATGCTAAAAGATATCTAGAGGAGCAGGGTAGTACAGATGGAAATAAAAGACAAACTTATAGAGATTGGATAGTGGGATAAAACTGACAGTTTGAAGAAAGGCTAAAGCTCGAGAGATTGGACCGAAGGTTTCTGGCACTACGAAGGGGCAAAGGAGATCTGAGGTAATTTGGTGAGGAGCATTGTGGGTAGAGCTTGGAACTGAGCCCACAGTCAAGGATTACATGAAGACTGACAACATCAGATCGATAGTTATGACTGCTCATTCTTGCAGATTGTTTGATTACCTAAATCCTGGAGAGAGCCTGCTGAAAACCATCACAAAAAATGTTCAAAATATATAAAGTAAGAGCTTAGTAATGTTATGGGTACCAACTTTCCTTTGAGAATAACAGAAAAAAAAATTAAATAAAAACATGTTAAAACTGCACCAGGAAAGTACAGTTGTGTACACTTATTATAAATGTAGATGTTAGAGTGTATTCACTATTGCAGTCATCACATTTGGGTTATCCCTGCCAGGGTAGCCCTCGACCGGCCTGAATACCAGAGACTTAGTATTTCTTCGTTGATTGCTGTTGCTTGAAGAATGACATCAGGTCGTCAGTAGTATAAAGTAAGGCAGCCGATGCCATTACATCAGTTTTTCTTGACCTAACCTGTTTGAGCCTCCAAAGTAGGAGGCCAGGTTCTGGTGGAAAAACCCCAACAGTGGAAAAGAAATACCAA
Organism: Protopterus annectens; assembly: GCF_019279795.1. Classification (NCBI taxonomy): domain Eukaryota; kingdom Metazoa; phylum Chordata; order Ceratodontiformes; family Protopteridae; genus Protopterus; species Protopterus annectens. The sequence continues at coordinate 320,671,632 of NC_056739.1, forward strand.
TATGTCCCTTGTAAGAAAAGGAGAACAACAAGGAAGAATGGTAACAAAAGGAGAAAGAGAACAAAGGGGGATGGAGGGAGGGAAACCAGGACTGCAACAGTGAATCCACTCGAACATCTACATTTATAGTAAGTGTACACAACTGTACCATGTTCTTTGTGTTTCACTGTTGCAGTCATCACATTTGGGTAGATTCCGAAAGCTGAGGAAACGGGTGGAGGAGGCAGTCAAGGAAACTAGGAGCTGGCTAGGATGCCTTACAAGACTGCAGAAGCAAACCCTGCCCTGGATTTGGAGGAGAGAGGCAGGTGGTAATGCTTATTAGAAGTGTGAACAGATGTCCAGGTGGCAGCCTCCAGGATGTCCCTGGTGGGGACTCCTCTGAGGAAAGTTGCAGAGGTGGAGGCTGCTCTGGTGGAGTGTGTCCTGACCCCCTTGGGGGAGGCTTTCCATGCTGTTTGTAGCAGAAATGGATGCAGTGTGCTATCCATTTGGAAATGGTTTGCTTGGAGATGGCATTGCCTTCTGCCCCTATAGCAAAGCTAACCAGCAGTTGATCAGACTTTCTGAAGGATTTAGTCCTGTCCAGATAGAGTCTGAACATCTGTGCACATTAGAGAGTGAAGAATCCTTTCCCCCTTGTTCTGGGGATTAGGAAAGAAGGTAGACAAATGAATGGATTGGTTGAGAGCCACACTGGACACCACCTTGGGCATGAAGGATGGGTTATTTCTGATGGATACTCTGTCTGCATGGAAGATGAAAGGTTCCACAGCCATGAGGCTTGCAGCTCAGCTCAGAGACTCTTCTGACTGAAGTGATGACCAGAAGGAATGCAGTCTTTCAGGAGAGAAATTTTAGCTCTGCAGAAGAAGCTGGTTCAAAAGGGGGCAGGGTGAGCTTTTCCAAGACAAAGTTAAGGTCCCAAGCTGGTGTTGGTGCCCTTCTGGGGGGACTCAAGTTGCTAGCCCCTCTGAGGAACCGTTTGATCAAAGGGTGTGAGAAAAGGGGCTGCTCAGTGGGAAAATGAGCAGAAATAGCAGAGGCATGAATTTTTATAGAAGAGAAAGAGAGACTACTGTGTAGTAGGTCAGCTAAGTAATCCAGGATGAGAGGGATGAAGGGCTGTGCCATATTGGCTCCCTTAGCCTGGATCCAGGTGTAGAACCTTTTCCATTTATCTGCACAAGACTTTCTGGTGCTAGGATGTCTGGCCTCACGGATAACATCCAGAACCGGTTTACTGAGGATGGCAGATTGGTTTAGGGTTAGGGAATAAGCCAAGCTGCCAAATTAAGTGTCTTGAAATCCCCTTCCCTCTAGGTCAGGAGGTTTGGAATCTGAGGAAGATGCCATGGAGGCAGCAGGGACAGGCTGCGGAGCAAGGCGTACCAGTGCTGTTGGGGCCAGTCTGGAGCTAAAGAACGGTCCTTGGTTTTTTCCTCCCTTATATTGAGCAGTACGCTGGGGGTGAGAGGTAGGGGAGGAAAGGCATAGACCGATAGACCTGACCCAGGGGAAGGACAGGGCTTCCACTTTCTAAGCCATGCAGTGATGTTCCATGGTGCAGAATTTGCTGAGCTGATAGTTGGTGTGGGAGGCAAAGAGGTCGACCTCAGGGGGTTCCCCATTTCTGAGTTATTAGGGTGAAGGTACTTCTGTTGAGTTGCCACTCGTGTGGATCCAGAAGGTTTCTACTTAATTGGTCTGCCAGTTGAGAGAGCCTGGTAGGAATTGTGCCAACAGGTATAGTTGCATGGAACAGACTGTGAGCCAAAGGGACATGGCCAGCCTTCAGAGAGGGTAGGAGCGAGTCCCTCCCTGCTTGTTGATGTACCACATCACAGTGGTGTTTGTCTGTTTTGATCAGGAGAACCCCTGGTGAGAGAAGAGGTTTGAAAGCTATCAAGGCGTGCTGCACAGCCATCATCTCTTTTTGACTGATGTGCGGAGGGATTTGCTGTGGCTCCATTGGCCCTGTATGCACCTGCCATCCAGGTGTGCGCCCCAAGCGTACTCTGATGCATTTGTGGTGAGGGTCTGGGTAACGTGGGGTGGGGAGAATGGCAGTCCCTTGTTGTGGGAGCATGCGGTTGCCCATCAAAGAAATTCCTTTCTGAGGAAGGAATTATAGGTAAAAGAGTTTCCAGGGCTTGAGTGTGTTGACACCAAAGGCTCTTTAGGTACCAATGAAGTTCCCACATATGCAGTCTGGCATATGGAATGAATAGTATGCAAGGTGCCAAGAACCCCAGATCTTGCAGTATTTTCCTTGCAGATAGTTGGGGGATAGATGAGAGAAGTAGGCCGTCAGGAAAATTTGTTTCTCTGGTGTAAGGTATGCCGTCTGGGATGCTGTGTCCAGACTTGCTCTCAGGAAGATTATCCTTTGGGTGGGCACCTGTTTGGATTTCTTTTTGTTGATTGTGTACCCTAGGGAGGTTAGTAGGGTCTTTACAAAGGCCAGGTGCTTGAGCAGTTTTTCCTGGCTGTCTGCCTGAATAAGGCAACTATCTCAGTAGGGGTAAAACTGAATATTTCTTTGTCTGCAAAAGGCAATGGCCAGCAACAGCCCCTAAGGCAAGACAATGTACCTAACACTTTAGTCATAGGTGACTCTATAGTCCGGCACACTGATGTCCCTCTCACCAGGTTGAATAAGGAGAAAATTACAGTCAGCTGCCTGTCGGGTGCCAGGATCTGCCACATAACGCATGCACTCAAGTCACTCCACAAGTACAAATATGACTCTGTCATTGTCCATGTTGGAGTGAATGACTTGACACTTACCTCCCTGGACTACATGAAGAGAGACATGGAAGAGCTCTCGGATCATGTGGCCCAGGCAGGTATGACCCTAGCCCTGAGTAGCATCCTGCCTTCACCCAGAATGATACCACAATATAAGGCTAAAATGATTGACTTCAACAATTGGCTAAGCTTATGGTGTCATTCAAAGGGGATCCAGTATCTGTCTGCCTGGGATGACATGATTGACAGACCACGATGCTTTGCCAGAGATGGTCTGCACCTGTCACCCCTGGGATTCAGGTTACTGGCTAAGGCTCTTGCCACCCCTATAGTGCCTTTTTTAGGCAAACTTCAAAGGACAAAACCACCACCATAACAGGTACAAGCATGCAAAATCTGAAGGTAATGCTACTCAATGCTAGATGTCTAAACCTCAAAATGCACTCTCTCGAGGCACTCCTAAAAATGGAGAACATCGATATCTGTGCAGTAACTGAGACCTGGTTCAAGGCTCCAGAGAGCACCCCTGCAATACCAGGCTACAACTCTTACCACACTTTTCGGCTACCAAACCAGGACCAAAACACTAAACGTGAAGGAGTGTCAATATTCACCAAGGATATTCACACCACCAGGCTAGTTGGCCAACACAATGTGTCTGAAATTCTCCAAGTGCAACTAACACTAGGTAAGACTGCAATCCAAATTGTAGCTTGCTACAGATCCCCCACCATACCCCAAGATTCTCACTACACCTTTCTAAACATATTGGAAAATATTAAGATAGAACCAAACACCCTAATACTGGGTGATTTTAACTACCCTGCCATTAACTGGGAAAACTACTCATGTCCCAACACCTTTGCGCAACGGTTCTTGGAATTCATAAATTCCAATGTCCTGGATCAACTAATCCGTAGTCCCACCAGGGGCTCCAATATCCTAGACCTGGTCATTACCAACATGGGAAATCAATGCTCCATACCTATGGTCACCCCCTCGTTAGTCAGGTCTGACCATAAGCTAATCACCCTTAACATCCACATCCCACCCCCCAGTAAAGAAACCACCATAAAAAACTTCTCCAAAGCCAACTTCATGCTACTCAAGTCAGAAGTGACAAACTTCATGACACCCATGCAGACGGGAACTGAAAGTTCAACTGCTGAATCCTACACTAAGGCACTGTACGAGCACATCCACTCGTGCATGAATCGTGCCATTCCAAATAGAACCAAAATGCTCTCATCCAAAAAAGAGGAAGCTAATCTGGTGGTCCCCTGCCATAAACAAACTTTACAACAAAAGGAAGAAACATTTGCAGAAAAGAGGAAAATCCCAGGATGCAAAAATCTCCCTTACTAGCCTCAGTAAGAAACTGAGATGCCTCATAAAATCCTCCAAAGCTAGTTATGAAAATAAAATTGCCAAAGATTCCAAAGACAACCACAAAGCATTCTATAACTATGTCAAGAATCTAAATGGCAATGCTCAGATCTGCTCTGAGCTAAAACAGAATGGCATTAAATATACTGATCCGAAGGATATTGCCAATATCCTGGCAGATCGATTCAGTGCCAACTTCACCCCCCCTCTCACCCCCTAAATGGCCCATCTCAATACCGGAAGATTGCCAAATTCCAGTAATAACGGCCACACATGTACAAAACGCACTCTCTAAAGCCAAGAAAACAGCATCCATGGGACCAGATGACATCCCGGGCTGTGTACTACATGAACTACAATATGAACCTCACCTAAGTGTCAAGTTTAATCATAGCCTCACCTCAAGTTTCGTGCCCACTGAGTGGCGCAGAGCTACAGTTATCCCAATCCACAAGGGGGGATCCACCTTGGATCCCAGAAACTACCGTCCCATCAGTCTGACAAGCCTCATCTACAAGGCCATGGAGCGTCTTATCATGGAACTTATAAACAAAGACATTGGCAACCTTCAAACACTGGACCCCACCTAGTTTGGGTTTGTGAAGGGCCGATCTTGTCTCCTGAACCTGACTGACTTCTTTGAATCAGTCTCCAGAGCCATGGACAAGGGTAAGGTGGTCCACACAGCCTTTCTAGACCTTGCCAAGGCCTTTGACACCATCCTCCACTCTGGAATCATAGATAAACTTACTAAGTTGGGCATTAATCCCTATGTCACCCAATGGGTTGCTAAATGGCTTACTGATAGAACCCACACTGTAAAAGTAGCCGACTCCAAATCCAGCTCCAGACAAGTGACAAGTGGAGTACCTCAGGGTTCAGTCCTGGGGCGCTCTTGTTTGGCATCTACTTCTCTGAAGTACAGGTCAACACTAAGGGACTCTGGCTAACAAAGTTTGCAGATGACTGCAAACTGGGAGTCATTATTGAATCCCCAAATGATGTGGATACTCTACAAAAGGGCCTTACAGAAACAGATGCTTGGTGCCAGAGCCATGGACTCAAGCTCAATGCCAAGAAATGTATTGTTATCCCCTTTGGGAAAAAACATGTATCCATGAATTACCATATAGGTGGCAGTACACTAAACACAGAAAGTGTGATCAGAGACTTAGGGACACAGGTGGACAGTGGTCTCACCTTCGATAACCACATCGCCACAACAGTCAGGAAATCCTTCTATGTGGCACATCTCATCATGAAGGGCTTTTCATCCAGAAAAAAAGGAGGTCATTGTCCCACTGTACTCATCCCTCATTAGACCCATTATAGAATACAACGCCCCATTTGGTATGTACCTCTCAAAACATCTGCAACAACTGGAAAGGCCTCAGAAATACCTCACTAAAAGAATCACAGGCCTAAAGCAGATGCCCTACAGCTGACCGCCTTAAAAAACTCCAGCTATACTCTGTCGCATATCATCTACTCAGAGGCGATCTCTGCTTAACATACAAGGCCATGTCAAACCCAGAGCTGTTGGACATGCTACACTTAAAGAAATCCCAATCCCTCAGAGCTACACACTCCAGGGATCTAAACCTGGTCATCACAATAAACAAAACATGCTGGAGGGATAGGTTCCTGACCCAGAGACTCCCCAGACTCTGGAATAGATTGCCCATACATGTCAAGCAGAGTGCCTCTTTGGACCTCTTCAAGAGGAACCTTGACGACTGGATGGGAGAAAGGAAATTCACCCCAGGGATCACGTCAGTCACCGTGCTAGACAGGGGTCCAGGAAAGTAAATAATGTGGGAAGAAACAGCCAGGGAATTGTTATGGTTAGGCTTGTATAGGTCCTAGGGCTGATAGCCTAGTACCAACCTATGAACCTATGAGCTAGACATTTTGTGAAAACTCTGGGAGCAGTAGGAAGCGCAGAGAACAAAGTGCTGAGATCCTGCCCTGAAGCAGCGATATTTCCTGCATGATTGCCTGACAGGAATGTGGAGGTAGGCCTCTTTTAGATCTAGGGTGGCTAGCCAAGCGTCTTGGAGAACATGGGTAGCAGCTGCTGGAAGGTGAGTATTTTGAATTTTGGGATCACCAGGAAGGTGTTTAGAATGGATAGATCGAGGATGGGGCACCGGATGCCCTCTTTTCTGGGCACCAGAAAAAGTGTGGAGTAGAAGCCTTGGCTTATCTGTTCTGCAGGAACGTGCTCTACTGCCCTCAGAGAGCAGGGAAATTATTTGCTTTCGAGCCTCTGCCCAATGATTGTGTGCCTGCTGGACCTATAAGAAATCCTTAACTGTTTGCATAGATTTTGCTTTTTCTTCCATCTTTTTTAAGACTTCTGCCTTAGTGCAAAATAAGTTATATTTGTGCAAGGGGGCATCCAACAATTTAAATTTGACATGGTCTCAGCAGGGGTTGTTCCTTAAGCCATGCATGTCTTCTAATGACAGACCAGTGACTGCTGCCCTGCAAGAAGCTTCTGGGGTGTCAAAACCACAGTGCAAAGTGTGTTTAGTAACTTGAATTGCAGAATGCATCAAGTCTTGTAAATTTTTAGATTCTGCCCAAGAAGGAAATGAAGACATTTTATGTTTAAGGAGTTCCAAGGTATGTTGCTGAAATTTCAGCATATGGACCTGACAATTTAGTGCCCTGATAGCAAGAGTAGCTGAGGTGTATACTTTTTTAGCCAGTCTGTCCAATGCTTGAGAATCCCTGTCTGAGGGGGTGGGATCCTTAGTAGAGGTTGCTTTAATACCTTTTGGCCCTTGAGAAAATGACCTCAGGGTCAGCTGTTGGATATTTTAAGATATTTGTGTGAGTCAGTGACTCAATAGTACCTGTCTGGTTTTCTGGGAGCAGGAGGTAGGGCATCAGGAGTCGAGCTGGATTCAAAGAAAACATAAACCGCAACCATCCTGACTCTCCCATTGAAAACTGTCCCTTAAAGTATGCAGGGCTTCCCCAAAGGAAAAATCCTCTGGGGTAGAAGCTGAAGGAATGGAGTCCTCTGCATCAGAATCTTCATAAGTGGAGAGGGGTTGCATGTCTTCATAGTTAGATGCATCAGATTCATCTGACTCTTGTTCAGACAAAACTACAGGAAACCGATCTCTTTTCCTTTTTTGAGGGAGTAGCTTGGCTTCCCCCGATCAGCATAATAAGGTCTTCTGCCATTTTAAGCATCTGAGACTGAGGCAAGGTAGCAGGCGCCTGAGAGTGGGTAGTCTGTTTTTTAGGTGCGGTTTGAACCCTGGGCCTAAGAAATTCTGTCGTTCTTGAAAGAACAGTAGTTGGGAAAGAAGATGTCAGATTCTGTCAAGATTTGGTAGTACGAAGGATAGCTGGTGCCTGCTCATCGGCTCCGGACCCATCCAAGGTAGAGACGACCGCAGGATCCTCAGTCGAAGAAGAGTTTTGTGGCATACCGGACTCCGAAAGGGTCTCAGTAGCAGCCTGCGAATCAACTGAAGCTGACATCAGGGGCTGCGAAAGCACCTCACTGAGTAGCGGAGGACTGACAAAGTACAGTTGCGTACACAAAACATAAATGTAGATATTCGAGTGTATTCACTGTTGCAGTCATCACACTTGGGTTACCTGCCTGCAGGTAGCCCTCAGTCAGCCTGAATCAGCCAGAATACCAGAGTCTTAGTATTTCTGCTTCGGATGCTGTCGCTTCTTCCATGACGTCAGGACATCAGGGGTATAAAATAGGCAGATTACACCATTTTATCAGTTTTTCTTACCCCAAATGTCATGAGCCCCCAAATAGGGAACTAGTATATGATGGGAAACACCACCAGTAAAAAATAAATACCAATGCCATTAGGAATGGCCATAAAGAGGAGAGGTAGAAAGATAAAGAAAACCAGGGGGCTGGAGGGAGGGAAACCAGGACTGCAACAGTGAATACACTCAAACATCTACATTTATGGTAAGTGTACACAACTGTACTATGTTCTTCGTGGGAAGAGAGGGTCTAACAACTTAAGGCCTCCTAGGAGAGCACCCACCCCTGCCTGGGACCTTAACTTTGTACTGGAAAAGCTTACGCTTCCTTCTTATGAACCTGCTGCCTCAACAGAGTTAAAATTCCGTTCTTGGAAGACAGCCTTGCTTTCAGGCATAACTTCAGCAAGAAGAATAGGTTACAGGCACTAATGGCTGTGGAACCCTTCATTATTTTCCATGCTGACAGGGTTTTCCTTGGGACTAACCTGTCCTTTATGCCTAAGGTGGTGTCCAGTGTGGCTTTAAACTAATCCATCCATTTGCCAACCTTCTTCCCTAACCATCAGAATAAAGGGGAAAAGATCCTGCACTCCTTGGATGTGCACAGACAGCTCAGGTTCTACCTTGACAGTATTAAGCCTTTCAGAAAATCTGGCCAGCTGCTAGTCAGCTTTGCTACAGGGGCAGAGGGTACGGCCATTTCAAAACAAACCATTTCCAAATGGATAGCACACTGCATCCATTTCTGCTACAAGCACCATAGAAAACCTACCCCACAGGGGATCAGACCACATTCCACTAGGGCTACTTCCACCTCTACAGCACATCTCATGAGAGTCCCTACCAGGGACATTCTGGAAGTTGCAACCTGGAGTTCTGTAACCACCTTCACCAAGCATTACCACCTACTTATCTTGTCTAAATCCAGGGCTGGATTTGCTAAAGCATCTTGCAAGCCCTACTAGCCAGCCCTAACCCTTCTTGACTGCCACCACCCTTCCTCAGCTTTGGGAATCAACCCAAGTGTGATGACTGCAACAGTGAAACATGAAAAACATTTAGCTTAACGGAAGCGTCGGTAGGTTTGGACCTGTGCGGTCTGTCTCTGTCTATCTTTACATTTTTTCAGAAGATCTGCTACCAGATGGCTTACCGAAGCCATACTGGAATTAGAGGACTGTAAATTAAAATATCTGGCTACAAGGGCCCGACGATGGATAGTCCTGGCATTGAACAAAACACAGATGTGACAACAGGGGACGTAGTGGTCTGGGCCAAACAAGTGATGCAGTAAGAGTGGAAGTCTCAGTGTGGTATTTGCTTTCCACAGGCGAGACAATTATTAACTTTTTCTGACATTGATTAGTGCAAGAAAAAAGGATCCTCAATGGGGTACTTAGCTTTAGAAGACTTCAACTTCAATTCGGAGACAAAAACTCAGGTTGCGGCCAACCAGCACTCGTGCGAACTGCCTCTGCTTTAGGCTCCACGGCAAGAAAGACTGATGTAATGGCATCGGCTGCCTTACTTTATACTGACGACCTTTAGGGGGCAAGCACCCTGTGCACCACTCACTGGGGTGGGCTGTACCCCACCACACTACCTGCTAATTATACATACACTAACTCTGACATTGCACTACAATGGAGAAAAGAGCATATTTCCCCAATTCCCACTATACCGTGATGTTGTACTAGAAAAAACAATAAATATCTAACAGCTGAATCAGCTCTACCAAACACTGATGACTTTCCATTTTGATGGAAAGTTGTGTTCATGTATTTATTTATATATATATATATATATATATATATATATATATATATATATATATATATATATATATACATATACATACACACACACACACACACACACACACACACACACACACACACACACACATATGGATACGGCAAGTAAATACAGAAATAAAAACACATAATTCTGAATGAATTTAATTCAGTAACATCACTCAAGCCACCAACAAAGATGTAAAGTTTGTTGACTAGTAAAGAATTCCAAATAATGATGTTCTTATTAAGTATGGATCTGTAGCTTCCAAGTGTAGGAAGGCTTACAGATAACTTTACAGAAGCAAGTAATTGCTATTAATAAACTACGCAAGCTACTTCAGTGCAGTAAATTATCTTCAGCCAAACATGCCCTCACACGCTCACAAACAATAAAATTAACTTGTTTACTGATATTACTATCATCTCTGCTCTACAGCACACAGCACCTAAAAAAGCTGTCTTCAAACCCATTTCCCACAATTAAGAACGGAGCAGAAATGCTAAACAATCCAAAATCTTACCACCTTATTGGTGACAAGACAATATAAATCCTGCCATTTGTAACATGTCTTTTTTTAATTTCTTCAAGTCTTTGGGCTTCAAATACTATGACAGGAATGAACACCATTTCTAAGTCAAAGTATGATTAAAGTTCATGAAATTAGTAATGTTTCAGTCTTTGATGTTAGTCAGAAGTCCTCTTTGCAGCAAGTACAGTGTGCCCAGTATCGACTCCTTCTGCAATTCATATAGAGATACATGATACATGTATCAGTAATATATCAAAGTACGATTGCAAATTCTTTTTAATATCACCCTTTGCTCCTACTACTACTGGAACTGCCTGGATCCTTCTTCCACATTGCCCTCTTTTCTGCCTGCAAATCACAGTATTTTATAACCGTGTTTCTCTGTATGTAAGACACTGTAGTCACTGGGTGTAGCAATTTCAATGATCAATTCTACTTTTGTCTTCTTTTCGTGGACTACTACATTGGTTTTCTCACATCTATTTTTGAACAGTCAGTAATCGGTGATCCCATGTGACAAACGTTATAATTATGCATTGGGGCTCATGTTTCCAATGTTTTTCGGCTATCTTCAATATTATCTTTGCATAACCCCTCCTTGGACTAGATGAAAAGGGACAAGGAGGAGCTGTCCGATCTTGTAGCCCAGGCAGGTATGACCCTAGCCCTGAGTAGCATCCTGCCATCACCCAGAATGATACCACAGTACAAGGACAAAATGATTGACTTCAACAATTGGCTAAGCTTCTGGGGTCATGCTAAGGGGATCCAGTATCTGTCTGCCTGGGATGATATGATCGACAAGCCACGATGCTTTGCCAGAGATGGCCTGCATCTGTCGCCCCTGGGATTCCGGATACTGGCTAAGGCTCTAGCCACCACTATAGTGCCTTTTTTAGGCAAGGTTCAAATGACAAATTCACCACCCTAACAGGTACCGACAAGAAGAGTCTGAGGGTATTGCTACTCAATGCTAGAAGTCTAAACCTCAAAATGCACTCTCTCGAGGCACTTCTTAAAATGGAGAACATCGACATCTGTGCAGTGACAGAGACCTGGTTCAAGGCTCCAGAGAGTACCCCTGCATTACCAGGCTATAATTCATACCACACCTTTCGGCCACCTAACCTGGACCGAAACACTAAAGGCGGAGGCGTGTCCATATTCATTAAGGATATCCACACCTCCAGGCTAGTTGCTCAGCATAATGCATCCGAGATTATCCAAGTGCAACTAACTCTGGGCAAGACCGCAATCCAAATTGTGGCTTGCTACAGATCCCCCACCATGCCCCAGGATTCCCACTCCTCATTTCTTAATACACTGGAAAATATTAGGGGACAACCTAACACCCTAATAATGGGCGATTTCAACTACCCTGCCATTAACTAGGAAAATTACTCGTGTACCAACTCTTGTGCTCAACGTTTTCTGGAATTCATAAATTCCAATGCCATGGATCAACTTAACCACACCTCCACCAGGGGCAGCAATATCCTAAACCTGGTTATTACCAACATGGGCAACCGGTGCTCCACACCAGAGGTCAGTTCCTCATTGGTCAGATCCGACCATAAGCTAATCACCCTAGACAACCACATCCCTCCCCCACCCCTCATTTGGGAAACCACAGTAAAAATTTTCTCCAAAGCCAACTTCACGCTTCTTAAGACAGAAGTGGCAAACTTCAAGACACCCATGCTGACGGACAAGAGAGGTATGACTGCTGAATCCTACACAAATGCACTTTATAAGCACTTACATGAGTGCATGGATCGTGCAATCCCTAACAGAACCCAAGACGCTATCTTCCAAAAAAAGGAAGCCAATCTGGTGGTCCCCTGCCATAAACAAACTCTACAACAGAAGAAAGAAACTGTTGCAAAAAAAGAGTAAAATCCCATGACTGGAGAAACTCCCTGGTCAGCTTCAGTAAGAAGCTGAGATCCCTCATAAAATCCTCCAAAGCTAGTTATGAAAACAAAATCGCTACTGACTCTAAAGACAACCACAAAGCATTCTATAGCTATGTCAAGAATCTCAATGGCAACACTCAGATCTGCTCTGAGTTACAGCACAATGACACTAAATATACAGAACCAACAGATATTGCCAACATCCTGGCAGATAGGTCCATGCTAACTTTACCCTTCTGTCATCCCCTAAAGGGCCCATCTCTATACCAGAAGAATGCAAAGTTCCTGTAATCACGGCTGCACAGGTAAAAAACACACTATCCAAAGCCAAGAACACAGCATCCATGGGACATCCCAGGCTGTGTTCTACATGAACTACAGAATGAACTGGCACCCCACCTAAATACCATGTTCAATCATAGCCTCACCTCAGGCTATGTGCCCACTGAATGGCGCACAGCAACAGTTATCCCACTCCACAAAGGGGGAGCAACCACAGACCCCGGAAACTACCACCCAATTAGCCTAACGAGCCTGGTCTGCAAGGCTATGGAGCGTATCACCATGGAACTTATAAACAATGACATTGGTAATCTCCAAACTCAGGACCCCACCCAGTTCGGGTTTGTAAAAGGCAGATCATGTCTCCTAAATCTGATAGACTTCTTTGAAGCAGTCACCAAAGCCGTATATGAGGGTAAGGTGGTTCACACAGCCTATCTAGATCTTGCCAAGGCTTTTGACACCATCCCCCACTCTGGAATTATAGATAAACTCACTAAACTAGGTATAAATCCCTATGTCACAAGATGGGTTGCCAAATGGCTCACTGACAGAACCCACACTGTGAAAGTAGCAGACTCCAAAATCCAGCTTCAGACCAGTGACAAGTGGAGTACCACAGGGTTCAGTCCTGGGTCCTCTCCTGTTTGGTATCTACTTCTCTGAAGTACAGGCCAACACAGAAGGTCTTTATTAACGAAGTTCGCAGATGACTGCAAACTAGGAGCCATAATCAAAACTCCAAAAGATGTGGACATCCTACAAAAGGGCCTTGCTGAGACAGATGCCTGGTGTCAAAGCCATGGCCTCAAGCTCAATGCCAAAAAGTGCATTGTCATTCCTTTTGGTAAAAACTCAGTATCCATGAACTACCACACAGGCGGTAGTCTACTTAACACCGAAAGTGTGATAAGAGACCATGGGACACAGGTGGACAGTAGTCTCTCCTTTGATAATCACATTGCCACAGTAGTCAAGAAATCCTTCTATGTGGCACACCTCATCACAAAAGGTTTCTCATCCAGGAAAAAAGAGGTCATTGTTCCCCTCTACTCGTCACTCATTAGACCCATTACAGAGTACAATGCCCCTTTTGGTATGTACCTCACAAGACATCTACAACAACTGGAAAGGCCACAGAAATACCTCACAAAGAGGATTACCGGCCTCAAAGAGATGCCCTATGCAGACCGTCTCAAAAAACTGCAGCTTTACTCCGTTGCATATCGCCTACTCAGAGGCGATCTCTGCCGAACACACAAAGCTATGTCAAACCCAGAGCTTTTAGACATGCTCCACTTAAAGAAATCCCAATCCCTATGAGCTACACACTCTAGGGACCTAAACCTCGTCACCACAATAAACAGAACATGCTGGCGGGATAGATTCCTGTCCCAGAGACTTCCCATACTCTAGAACAAACTACCTATCTATATCAAACAAAGTTCCTCATTAGCACTGTTCAAGAAAAATCTTGAGGATTGGATGGGAGATAGGAAATTCACCTCGGGGATCACTTCTGTGGCTCTGCTCAACAGTGGCACAGGAAGATAATTTTCTTGGGTGGCGAAAGCCAGGGTACCTTTGGCTAAGCTTATATAGGCCCTAGGGCCAATAGCCTAGTACCTACCTATGCAGCAGCCTTGCCACATTATTACGTCTTTCAGTATACAGTCCCTCTGCCATTAGTATATCACAACCAGCAGTAAGATGTGCGACTGTTTTCAACTCTGCTTTACAAAACCTACATCTGTCTGTTTCGCCAACAAACTTTGTAAAGCAATGTGTACATAGTCCTCTGTCTTGAGCCACCAATATTAACCTTTTGTCTTTTGTTTTAAATTCACCTCTCCTTATTTATTCCTGCGTTCAATCCTGATCAACATGTGGTTGTTCCAAGAGTTTTCTGCACTTGCATTTTTTACATTTCTTGCCTTCTCATCTGATCCTTCACTTTATATCTTTTTATTTATTTATTTTTTTGGCACATTCAGTTGCTGCCTTATTTTATCTACTTCTGGTTCGATTTCCATTCCTGCTCGATACCAATATGCTTCTCCTAAACCAAGTAGGGAAGTTATCTTCAACTTATTCTCCTCATGTTTTAAAACCTTCACTATGTTTGGGTCTTGTGAGGTCAACAGATATGTAAGCAGTCTTACAACTGCAGATCTATACATGTAACCAATTTTGAGGAGGCCCATACCTACTTCAGAATGGGAAATAGTCTTGATTACACTAATTTTTATAAATCATTTGATAAGCATGAAGCATCCTTCTTGTTTTCCTGTGTAACAGATCCATCACCTTTTGGGGTCAATCACTCAAAAACTAAGTTAGGACAAGAAAAGCAAATTGGTTTATAGCTTGGACTTTGTTCCTAGATGTCAGCACTGTTTTCTGTATTAACGCTTGTCTTCTAAAATATTCCTTACCAAGTTTTTCACATTTGAGTGTGTTTTATTGTTGATCCTTCATCAATTCCCAAACATTTATACTCTCCCTCATGCTCAAGTTCTTTTATATCATGTCAATGCCCCAGGCTGATATTTTCTTGGTGCTGCAGCTTTCCTGTTTTAAAGGTTGCTTTTGCACAGACACACACACACACACATATATATATATATATATATATATATATATATACATACATATATATATATATATATATATATATATATATATATATATATATATATATATATATACATATATATATATATACATATATACACACACACATATATATATATATATATATATATATATATATATATATATATATATATATATATAGCTATATAGCTAGACAGATAGATATAGTTTTCTGTTTGATACTTCTATGATGCCATTTGATTTCCCCACTTCCTTTCCTTTATTGCCCTGTGTTTTTGTGGTTAGACTTATTAACTTAGCTGCACAGTAATATATTCTATTTACTTATATTGCATGGATTTCTATGAACACTCCTAATTACTCTGCTCATTTGTTTTATCAAACTTCGAACTTTTGGGTTTTATTACCTTTCTGTAGTCTATTTCTTTTATTGATCTTAATATTTCTATTTCTATTACATCAAGCAACTCTTCTCTTGGATGATTTTCTTCTAAACTGAGGCCACATTCTTCGTCTTCCATTTGCTGCAGGCATTCTACAAAAAGTTCCAGAGCAACTTGCTGTGCCACATTCTCTTCCGTTTCATCACGTGTCATCCGTTGCTCTTTCATATGGGAACCCACCAGCCTGTCACCCAACATTGACAAAGTCAGAGTTGCCACTTTACTGTTCCGTCCCTTGCTGTGCAACTACAAATGAACCTTTGAATTGGTTTTCCTATGGAAGGTTCCAAAGTACCTTCATATAACTGATCAGATGATTCCCACTCCACTAGTTTCTCTTTAATTTGTAGATCCATTACTCTATCCTGCTGTTGTGTTATCAGAGTTAGATTTTCTACACTAAGTCCTTCACTTAATAGGTAATCCACAACCTCAGTTTCAATGTCTAACTTTCGCATTTCTACTTTTCCTTTTGTTTTCTTATTTTTTTGTATTGTACAATTTAACATATCTGGATGTATCTGCCTGTATTTCTCTTCAAATGTCTTTGGTGCTGCTTTTTTGTATCGAACAGTTTCACTTTCCCCTTTGCATAAATATTGCATCATATTAAATCTTTCTTTCCCATGTCCATATTTCTTCAGATATCTCCTGCTCCTCCTGTTTCTCCTTACTTGGGGTACTCATTGCTCCAGCATGCTGTGATATAACCTGTGTTAGACTTTCTACACTAAATCCTTCACTTTGCAGGTATTCCAGAAGTTCAGCTTCTATTTTTTAACTTCTACTTTACTAATCAACTGCTCTACATTTGATTTTTTTTTGTATTATGAGCTTTTCTATATCTGGGTGCCTTGGCCTATATTTCTCTTCAAATATCTTTGGGGCTGCTTTTTTACTGATTAATTTATTTTATTTATTGCATCTGTTGACCAACAGAGTACACTGGATCATGTAGGCCCGTTTTCAGTGGAGGCCCAGGGAGAAAAGCTCCAGAAGAAAATTACATTGCATTAATATCAATAGACAATATTCAGTCATAAGTATTAAGTAGCATTAGTAGAATAAGAAATCAAATTATTCACATTTAAACCAGTCTGGCAAAGGAAATGCTCATTAGGTAGTCATGTATCTATTGATTCTTTTGAAAAAAAAAAAAAAAAAAAGAGAGTAAAAGGAAAGAAAACAAAACTGAAGGCGGTGCTTTAGGTAGGAGCATGAGAAGAACATTCCCATTTGGCGGACAGGTGTGAGAAAAGGTGGGTTTTTTTAAGTTATTATGGTTAGATATATTGTGTAGTTGAGAGGGGAGAGAGTTCCATAGTTTAGCTATTGTGCAGGCTAGTAATAGTTGGCCTGAGGGATGAGAGGACTTGTGTACTTGAAGCAGATTTTGGTGCTCGGATCTTAGGGAGTGGGAATGAGTGTAGGGCATTAGGGCTGTGGCCAGGGATGGACAATCAGCTGGTTTGAAGGATGAGCTTGCAGGTAGTGGTAAGTTGCAAATATCTAAAGTAGCTGGGGAGTTCTCTAGCGATTTCAGGATGAGTAGTGAGTGGCAGTGATGAGATGAATTTTGGAGTTGGTTGCGAATTTGCTAATTTTGTAGTAGCAAGATTCCAGTTTAGAGCGCAGGCCTAGTTGGAGGTTGGTAAATAGGGGAGCGCCGTACATGAGAGATGGGAGGAGGAAAGTAATTGCAAGTGTTTGTCAGGTGGATGGGCTGAGATAGTGGTTGTGCCTGTACAGACCACCAATTTTTTGATGGGTTTTCCTAACAGCACAGTATATGTGGGAGTCCAACTTTAGGTTTACATCAATAATGATGCCTAGCAGTTTGGTGGGGGGAACTATTTCTAATGGGGTTTTATTCTGGCTTGTAATGCAGAACAGGTTTCTGTCTAAAGTGGAGTTTCTAGTGGGGGTAAAGATCATTAGTTTTGTTTTGGTAGCATTTAGGGCAAGGTGATTAGATTTCATCCAGGATTCTGTTTTGGCAAAGGCAAGCTGGGTATTTAGTAGCAGTTCAGAGGGAGAGGAGGCTGAGAAGATGATGGTGGAGTCATCTGCATATTGGATGATGGAGGCTTCAAGGATGGAGAAGTGGAAGTTGTTGATAAATATGTTAAAGAGCAGAGGGCCTAGTAGTGAACCTTGAGGGACCCTGGTGGGTGTAGGTAGGAAAGGAGAGGTAGATTCTTTCCACTGGGTGGCTTGTTGGCAGTTGAATAAGTAGCTGGTGAACCAAGCAAGGGTGGAGGGAGAGAGATGTAAGGATGAGAGCTGGAATAGGAGTAAGGAGTGAGAGATGGTGTTGAATGCTTTTGAGAGATCTAAAAATAGTGATACATATTTGTCGTTATCACATGCTAGATTGATTGTCGCTAGAAAGAAAAGGAGGGCAGTGATGGTACTGTGGCCGGGGCGGAAGCTGTGTTGGGTGTGGGCGAGGAGTTTGTTCAGGTTTAGATGTTGCATGATTTGTGCATGAATAGTTTTTTCGAGTATTTTTGAGAGAGGGGAAAGTATGGCTATGGGTCTAAAATTGGTTGTGTCTATGTTTTTACCACCTTTGTGAAGTGGGATGATGCATGCTTGGTGCCAGATGGTTGGGACATATGATTCCTGTATTGATCTGTTTATGAGAATAGATGTGTGATACGCGATGGTTTCAGCAGATTGCTTGAGGAAGGTGGGAGGTAGACCATCTGGTGCATTACGACAAGGTTTTAGCTTGAGAAGTCTTTTTATTGTGTGGGGATGGGTTTTAGCGTAAAGGGGGAGGTAGAAGGAGGTTTGCTGGTGGGGGGAGGTGGGCAGGTTAGACTTATTAACATGCTCAAGTT